>NC_048298.1:328788577-328812628 GCF_013100865.1 Trachemys scripta elegans | reverse complement strand
GGGGGGGGGGGTTCAATCAGGGAAAAGTTGTGAACAATGTAAACATATATATGTTGCCATTTTGGAAATTTCTCAGACTTCTTATGAGGCTCTAGCCACGAGCCAGTCTTCAGTGGATGCCTCTGTCATCATATCTATAAAATGGGGCTAATAATATTCATCTACCTAAATGAATTCAAAAGAGTGCTGTGAGGGTTAATATGCTACTATTTGTAAAGCACTCTGAGGTCAGACGTGATGTGTGAATGCTAAGGGTATTTCCAATTTTTATACACTGACAATTGCTTCAGTGAGTTATTTCTGGCATCTGTCGAATTAACAATAAGTTTGTGCTAAAAATGGTAATTAAAGAAGTGATTCTGTAATAGTACATTCAGTGATTGTGGAAGGGGGATAGGAGGAAAAGCTTAGAGGTAAATTTTGTCCTTGAATGCATACGCAGCTTTCATTGATATCAATGGGAGCCATACATATGTCCAAGGGCAGCACTTAGTCTATAATAGGAAAGCTAAAATAGCAAATGAAGTGATTCTTAAAATGGATGGTGATGTGAACGAGACCTGTACTAGCATTTTATGCCCTGCTTTCTGTGAAACTTCTCAAGACTCAAAATAAGCAATGGAATCGATTTTAAGCAATTGCTGTGTGCATTTGTAGGAATAGCATCTCCATCAAACATCTAAGCAACTGCAAGGGAAACTTTAATTACTGCTTAATTTCAGTTCTTGGAAGAAAATGATTTACACAGTGGATAAAGTGTAAGGATAATTGTTAAAAATCATCAGGAAATGGAAGAATTGCTGACCTCATACACTGAATTAGTCAACTTGCATAAAGAAGAACAGTATTGTTAATGTCACACAGTCTGTATTATTGATCTCTTACCATGCAGTCTTGGTAATACAGATATTATCTAACATAGATGGGCGAGGGCAAAAGTCCCTTATCCAAAATTCCCAGAGCTTTAGGTAGTTTGGATCCAGATTTTGGAGCTGTAGAATTTTGCAACATCACCCGGTTTCAGGTTACAAGTGGGAATCCTGATGGGAAACAGAAGCATATGATAATACCTTTACGCTTATCCTTAAGAATAGGTGAAGGCTGCTTGATCATTCCAGGATGGTTCCCTGTTACTGACAACAACTGAACATCCACAGGGGTGTTTAATGTGCTTCAAAGTTCACTCCTTCAATTAATTCAGCGTAACCTCCTGCATCTCCATGTAGACATACTGTCAATAACAGCCTGAGCCAAAATCCTGGATCCAAACCACCTCCAGATCCAAACTTGGCAGCTCAGACCCATTTATTTATATTGATTTTAAATGAGAATTGGAAATAGACATAACAAATTAGTACATGGAAAACATTCGTGAAGAATTCTGAACACCAGGCGCTACCAACAGTTGCATGCGAAAGCCTGTTTTTACAAGCTCTCCTATCTAATTTCAACAGCAATGGAGTTTCGATAACGTTTATCCAAACTCAGCCTCTGAAAACCTTAAAGTTTGCCTGTCTCTTGGATAAAACCTGTTTTATTTTAAATCTGCACATTTCTGTACTTATGTAGGGTTGGCATAATTCAAATCAGCAAGTGCTGCATTAAAGAGCTGTACATAGCACAAAAATGTCAAAAAATGCAGCTTTAAATGTAATGAAAATGCTATGAATGGAGACACAGAAAAGAGATTTTTTTGGCTGTTAAGTATTGATACATGAATTACTGCACCAAGAGATATCAGAGCTTTGATCTTACATACACCTAAAAATATCCTTCAATAGCATGTTCACGCAATCCCATTCCTTCACAATGAAACCAACATGTTCTTTCAGCACAAAAGAAAATTAGTTTCTACTTTTCGCAATTAAATGCTAAAGAACAAGCAAAATATGTGGGTCATATCAAGTGGGGCTGTGGTCCAGTCAGAAAACCCAAGCTAAGAAGGGTCAGGTCTGGACAATACGTGGAGATAGGGAGGGGGGGCTACGCAAAACCCACCCAGAGTGCTGCAGAAAAGTGGAGCTGCTGATTCAGTAGTTATCACTCCCCTTTCAAAATCAGAACTGAACCAGACAGTTCAGCCTGGCATGAAATTGGGGCTTTAAGAGTTACAAGTGGCTCAGTCTTTCAGATCAGACGCAAAAGCAATGTCATGACAACTGGTGGTCATTAAAGTTGCTATAGCACTTGTCCCGAGAATAGTGTTATTAGCCTTGGTGTCCTAGATAAATTCCAATTTGAGTAATGATATTCTGCTGACCTAAATTCTCCCTGCAGTTTGAATTGGATATGATATTTTTCTTCATTTCCTGTCCTAAACTGCTGTACCATATTGCTTTGCACTCTTAAACAGATGCTATGCTCCTCCCCAGAAATATATTTATACCACCTATGTTTTCTTGACAGCCACTTGATAAGCCCCAGAATGATAAATTAAATTGTGAATAGTTTGCATGTTTGATCTTCTGCACAGGGACTGTCTCTTCCTCTTCCTTTGTGATTATGACCTTCCAATGACTTTTTGGAGACTGATGTGAAATGAATTGGTTATCTCAGTGCAGCTCCTGGCAGGCAAATGTCCACACTGCAAAGAGAGTGGCACTAAAGACTTGTCTACATTTCAACACAGCAGCACTTAGTGCCACAGGAGAGCTTCTCTTATCAGCACATGTACTCCACCTCTAGGATACCAAGGATTTTCCACACCTATAGTCACATAGTTATACTGACATGTTAGTAGCGTAGACCACGCCCTTTTCAACAATCTCAGCAGAAAGGCCAAGGAAAGAGGATGGAAACACAATGACCCTCTCCAATGCAGAGATGGTGCCTCTTGTGGGGAAGTTTGCAATGCCGCCGAATAAGTTATACACATTCTGTGCATAGAAAGAGAACTCCCTTTATGGTGTTGTCAGTCTAGCACCGTTCAAAAGCACCCTCTCTCTCCACCCCAAAACACCCTAAAACAAAACACAGAAAAACCAGAGAGAGACAATGAGTGTTGAGGCAATGCAGGCACATCCATCAAGTTAAGCCAGGCTTTCTACTTCCAACTCCCTAGTCTATCTGAGGCACGTTTTTTTTTTTTGTGTGGCTTGGGCTACACACCATTCTGTGACCTGACTGCTCCCATTATATCAGTTTCTTCTAGGGGAATGAATTATTAGCCTATTTTCCTAACTTCTGTATTAAGAAGACAAGTTAATTTTTCACCCCTCTGGTGAATTATTGTATGATCGGTTTATATGAGAGATGTCCCAGGAGTGAGAAAATGAGTCATAACTCACAGGAGGGGAAGCTACAAGTGAATAATGAAGAACACGAAAATCCTTCTTTCCTCTCAACACTTGCACAGGCTTGTTCCTCGATTAGGAGGAGAGGGAAATTGCTAAATATATGGCAGAACCACAAGGTACCACTCCCTGCTCTGATCTTTACCAAAGGTTTTTTTTTTTATAAGTCTTATTTTGGTTAGAAATTTTTTTATATATTTGCTGCTTTGAAATACATCTGATTTTGTATCTAATAGCGCCCTTACCAAGGTAGGCCACAGAGCTGTTTAATGAAGATGTTGACAGTGGCTGACTCCAGGCTCTGATCCTTGCAAAGTTGCTGATGGCTCCCTGCAAGGCTCAGAGTCGTTTCTGCTCCAGTTAAAAATCACCTTGTGGGTGGCACTGTGTGGCAGGATCGGGCCCCTGCAGCCTCTGCGATGGTGGCTGGAATCCATGTGAGAATCCAAGATTCCGCAGACTGGTATTTAGGCTTTGCTGTGCTCGGTGTTGCAAAACCTAATGGGATTTCGTCTCCTAAGTGCCTAAACCCCTTTTGAAAATTAGATCTAGGCTCTTAAATTTAGTTAGGCATTGCACTGCTGAGCACAGCAACGCCTACATATCTGTAGAAATCTGGACCTCGGTGGCTTTGGTGGTGAAGGTCCCAATTTCAATCCCCACTGAGACCGTGACGTGGCGTCTGCATACATGGAGCCAGGGCTCGCTCGCTGCACAGGTGCTGACACACCAAAAACGGTGTTCGTGTCACTGCTGAGAGGACTAACCTCAGTGCTGCTGAAACCATGCTTGCCCTCCCCAGTCCCATGACCTCCAGCACGGCACCTCCTCGCCTCTTTGCTTCAGCTGTGGCTCCAAAGGCCACATTTTAACCCTTACTTTGCTTTTGGAAATGGCCTTTTCACACCCTCAAATGCACAGGATTGCATGACATCCACACTCTGATATTGCAAATGCTCATAAATTAAAAACAAAGTTTTTTACTTGCAGGGCACTGGAGGGACTGGGAAAGGAAGCTGCTTGTATGTAACGAGCTATATAAAATGCCACAGCTATTCATGTGTCTCCCCTCATTGACTTCAGGCAGAGTCAGCCACCACTTGAGAACAACAGGTTTCTGCTTTTCCACCTTCTCCCTGATCCTGAAAGCCAGCTGAGGCGGCCTCAGGTTTTCAATCTGCTACTTTCGGGATCTGACGGTCATCATTAACTTTGTTAATTTACACAAAGACATCTAAACCAAATCCCTGGATCTAAACAATCCCCAAATTTGGAAATCTGGAACCCCACTCAAATGCTACACTGAACCCATCTCCACAGAGGGTTTCTCAGAAGGTTTGGGAGCACCGTCAAAAGCCTTGGGAAACCAGAGTTAATTCCGTCGCCGCTTATCCCTCCCTCTGCATGGACATTCCGGGGAAGGGCTGTAAAAATGGAAGCTGGGAAGGGGAGGGAAGAGCTTTGAGAAGATCAGACTCTGCATCTAGGAGCACAGGACTAGGTGGAAACTTCCATTACAGAGGTCCTCAGTTAACTTTCAAGTTACGTTAACTTGAATTTCTTATTATAAACATTAACATTTGAAGGAAAGGCCTTGCTGAGTGAAACCATTTTTCTTTTTGCTGAGTCATTCTGCTAACTTACAGGGACAAACTCCTTCATCCGCCACTAAATCCGAACACACTTGAATGCTGGGGCAACTTGGATCCAAACTTTGTGCCTTGGACACAGCTCTAAATTCCACGTTATTATATTACTGTTTCTAAGAGGACCCCTTCTCAAGCCCACTTCCATGCTGCCTGTATAGCTTGCCACTACCATCATGGAGGAATAGAGGTTTTGAGCTGCAGAATAATTAAAAGGACAGCGGGGAACACAGACGTAGTATGCTGCAGACTCAGAGGGTCTCCATAACCAGATCAAGTTTGCAGAAAGTTCAGAGCCATTTGCTCCATACAATTGGGTGGCTCTTCCGTAATCAAAACTCAGAAGATGAACATAAAGGAAAAAATAGATTTTTAATAGAAGCAAAGACTCAAATTGGCAGCAAATCTCAAGGAACTTCTCCCCCACTAAACCAACCAACCCTCCCATCCACCCCCTGGAAACCTCACAGCTGCCACCATCACATTCTAAATACACAGTTGAGCCCTTCGTGCTGTGAAAACCAGTAGCAGCGGACCCCCTGTAGTGAATAAGGAATGAAACAATTTATTACAAAGGGACCTCTCTGAATCAATCTAGAAATCACTACCAGAGGACTGGAAGCAGCTGTGACATGAAAAACTCTAAGCAATCCAAAGTGTAGCGGTTTATTCATTCTATCCATGTCTGGTGGATTCTTCCCCAGAATTTGAAAAGATGCCTGAATACATTTTAAGTGGCAATATTTGAAAATCACAAGTTAGAAGAGATCATTTCCTTGCCCTCCCCACTGAATGTACAGATAAACCATTTGGCACATTTGAAAGGCAAATACAGGTGATGCATTCAAGTTGCATTTTCCTTGCTTTGAGATCTTAAACAGACACTATGCCTATACTTTAAGCAACAATGCTTTGTGCTACTGCTAGAATCAAGTCTGGTCTTGCAAACCCTTATTCACATAGTGTGTGGAGGACAGTGGGATGGCTTGCATGAATAAGAATTTGCAGGATCAAAACCTCTTTTCAGCTACAACTGTGTAACTTCAATGCTTTCAAATCATGCTCTCAGTCATATATACCTCTGCTGCAAGCCCATTATGCTTCAGTGGGGGGCAAATCTGGAAAGCCCAATTTTCATTACTGGTGGTGATGTAAGAAAGAGAAATAACCCATCTTGCCTTTTGGCTGCCCTTCATAGGGTGGGCAGCTGGACAGCACACCCTTCTTTTTACTTGTAGGTCAAGGTCTGGTCTACATTAAAAAAGTTGTACTGGTTTATTTTGCTATTAATTATTTGTAGGGCAGTAGCCCTATAGGCACCATGGCTGCTCTGAGCTAGGCATTGTCCAGAGTAAAAGACGGTCCCTGCCTTAAAGAGCATACAATGGACTCAACACAGGAGTAACTGGTGAGATTCTCTGGCTTGTCTAGGTCCTGCCTCAGCCCAAGGGACTGGACTTATTGACTTCTCAAGGTCCCTTCCAGCTCTGCATTTCCATGATTCTATGCAGGAGGTCAGACTACATGATCTGATGGTCCCTTCTGGCCTTAAAATTGATGGATCAATCTAAACAAGCAAGGCAAATGGTGGGGAGAAGGGATATAATATACAAGCAGAGTGAACAGAATGATGGTTTGCCAGTGTTTCACAGAGCCACATTTTTTTTCTTGTTGTTTGACATTCTTTTATTGTGTAACTAAATGAATTTAAAGTCAATCTAGTTGAACTAGATGCACTTGAACTGGACTAGCAGCCCCTTTAATCAGTTTTATTTAGTTCAGTACTTTGCCAATGCAAGGCAAACCAGTTCAAGCAAGGGTTAAGATGGTTTAAGTGCATCTACATTAGGGGTTCAAACTGGTTTAACTAGCTCAATTTCAAATTGATTTAGTTAAGCCAATTCAACTTTTCTAATGTAGACAAGCCCAAAGCTAATTTAATATGCATGGCCCTGAAATACTAAAATGGTACTTATATAGTCATTTTTCAGATCAAACCCACATTTTCTATGGGCAGAAGACCCTGTATAAAGTAAGATTATATTTGTCAATATCCAACTTTCTCTCTTTCTAAATGACAAATCACCATGAAAATGAATAAGAAATACATCATGATCATTAAGGGAGCCTAATTCAATCGGTGCACCATTCATTTATTAAGCACTCAAAGCAAATCGGAGAGTTACAGAGGCAGCTAAAATCTTCACTGAATTATAGGCATTGTCTAGTTTAAATTCAGAGGTAGAGTGTCAACAGATCTTCAGTTTCAACCAGGGAATAGCCATCTGTTATGCTAGATTGTTCTTTGAGCCTTTCTCCTCCCTGTCCCTCCCCTCTCCCCTTGTACTAAATGGCCTGTTTATTTGATAACCACTTCTGTTGATTCAAGTAGTGCTTTGCTGGAGAGGAGTAATGACTAACCAGTACAGAGCATATGCAGTCAAAAATGGTTAACCCTACAGCCTTTGTGATCAAAAAATCCAGAAGTGTAGGAGGCTTGGATATTTAGGAGCGTGCAATGTACACTTTTATTATACTGGGGGGGGGTCTTTGTAAAAGGGTAATGGGTATAATTATTGCTATCTGCAATCTCCCATCCAGAAGTTATCATCTACAAATGTTTATCAAAAGATAATATAACCCTGGTTTTCAGACTTGCCCAATTATAGCTAGCCATATGTGGAAATCAAAAACAGCTGTAGTACAGTACTAGAACTTTCAGTTCTGTTCTGTTCTGAAGAGGGAGTTAATAAGGATTCATTAATCTGACTGTTCTCTGCCATATTCCTGGGTAGGGTGAGAGAAGAGAAATGTATCTCCCTAGTGGTTGCAATTTCAGATGTGACCAGCCATGCACAGAGGAGAGGAATGGAAAGTGCTTGGTGAACCTTATTAATGTGGCGCTGTTTGGGGAACATTGTGAAATTAAAGAAAGAAATAGAATCTGGAAAGTGGTATCCTACTGAGAAACAGCTCAATAGAAGAACATTTGCACAACAAGCAGTCAGCTGTCTATGGAGTTCATTCCCTTATGGAAAAAAGTCCCATAAAATTTGATAGGGGTACATAGAACTTACTCTAAAAACACTCGTGGAAATTAATAGGAAATTTTAAACCAGACCAAGGAATTTAATAAAGAATTATATCCCTTAGAATTGAATTCTATAAGGCTGATTAACATTTTATAGAAAGGTTATAATTCTCTATTACATTCTGTATGATTTTTTCAGAAGGATTAATGGAACATAATTCTTAGACTAATCTCAAAATGGAGTTGTTTGGCTTCACAAAATGGGTACATGTGGAATAGATTATAATCATATCTATATATCAATATCAATATCGATATCAATATAGATATATCAATATAAATAATATTTTCTCTCTGTTTTACAATAAATACGTAATGCCGTAAATGAATTCAGTACTTTACAGAACATAAAACCCCTTAATAATCAGATGCCTTACCCTGAAACTCTCATAATTAAAACATTGAGAACCACACAATGCAGGACATAAGCTGAGGCATAAGAAAGTGCAGGGATACGACTGGGGAGGAAATCAGCAGAGGAAGGTTACAGGTTAAACAGGATAAATATTGCTTCATCAATCTAAATCTATTTTCCTTTTTTAATTTCTGAAAACATTTATCAGCCCATTTTAGGGGGATGTGTGATTTGGGGAAGGGAACCTTCCAAATCGCTTTTCAAACAAAAAAACAGTCTTGGAGTATTGTTTACACTCCCCCATCCCCCTCTAATCCTATTCATAGTAGACAGTTCACGGAATTAGAAAATCAAAATATTGCTGGAAACTGTTTCTAAGGCCCATGTAAAATCCGTATTTCCCTCGTTATCAGATGAGACATTTTACTTTTGCATCTTAGATTATGTCATTTTCAACTTTCTCAGACTAATTCATTTAGAACCAATTGGATAACTCAATGTTGACACTCATTAAATGCCACCTTCTAGAGTTTCCCTGAAATGGAAGGGCATTTGGCCAGTTGTATTAGATGTATTGCTTTCTTGTAAAATTAGACCCAACCATTAAGGAAAAGCAGAAGCAAGAAGAAAAGGGACATCAATCATCTCTAACTGTGTGAACCTTAATTCATAACAAAAATAGTTCAATGGAGCCTGAGAAGTCTGATTGTAAGAACAAGTATTAAGCAAGACAAGCTTAAGCAATGGTTAGGGTGACAATGGCATTTTTTCCCCATATGGACTCCTTCCATGGCAGTCACACTTAGCCTTTTAAGTGAAAATATTTACAATATTATTCTTCATCTGAAAAGACAGAAGGGACAGGTGTAAAGTTAGTAAGGCCTGATCACATGAGTAGTGCCAGAAAGGACTGACAGGCCACACACTTTGCATGATTTGCCTAGCTAATTATATTGGTATTCAACAGCACTGCTCTAGTTAAAGGGCCCGTCAGCGTTTCTTCTATAAAGCTTATTTCCAGGCTTTTATAAGAGTTGTAAGGCAATCAAGTCTGGGTTGAATGAATCTAAGTACTCAAGAGGTAGCAGGCTTCTTATAAATGCTACACACAAACAGCATTCACCATTAAAAAAGTCAGTATTGGCCAACAGAGTGACATCTAGGATAACAAAGCATTTCCTTTTACTTATAACTGGAAATAATTGCATTTTGCCAGATATCGTGGCATGGTTACAACTGATACAGGGTGCTTTTTAATAGGGACCAGGGTTATATATATAAAATTCAGCCTTTACCATGTATTCATTCTTTGATAATATAACAAATATCCCTCTTTCTGGAGGTTGACAAGCTGGCTAACATTGAGTTTGTTTGGTATACATCCCTTCCATGTATTCACTTTTATTTTTGCCTCTCTCTTTTAGTTCTTCAAGTATATCAAAGAACATGTGCCCAATAAAAGGCTGTTTACAATGTTGTTTAGATGATATTAAAGATAGGCCCATGAAGCAAAATTTAAATGTAGAGCTAGATACACCAAAATCTATTGGTGTTCAAATACAAGGCTTTGATTCAGCTCCAGAGTGTAGCAGAGTGGAATATACCAAATATAGATTGTATCATGCTTTAGGTATAGGCTTGGCAGAATTTTTTAAAAAATTTCAGCAGATAATATCAACACTTATTGTTAAATATTTTTTCTATTTAAATTTTCACAGTTGTGGGAAATTATGGGGGTAGGGATCAGACAACTATTTAATGACAGTAGATGTTGAGATTCAAACTGTTACAACTTTGTAACTGTTAAAACTCAAATTGTCAAAATCACATCACATTATACAAAGTAAATATCCTTAAGTTAAACTCTAGTAAGTTCTCAAGACACATTTTTCTTAATTTCTTATTTTATTGTAAATTTTAATTATTTATAGACAGAAATATTTTTTCAGCAGTTTGTATGTGTGGGGAAATTGACATTTACCAATATTTATCTAAAAAACCCAAATCTTTCCAAGCCTATTTATGTTATTATTATACTTTAAAAAATCAACCCAAGGCAAATGCCAAACATAGAAAACTTCAGGCTACATAGTTCAGTTTTGACAAAGTTTCAAACAATTGAAATCAGCAGTCTAGAATGGAAAAAGTGTTGGGCAATCTTAATAGGTGTTGCTCCTGCACGGCCTATAATTTCAAAAGCTCATTTCTTCATTTGTGTCTAACGGGCACTGTACTATTTATTGAACAGTTTATATTTCTGTATGCTTATTGTTAAATTATTCAAGTAAACTGAAGTTAGCAGGCAAGTGTCCTTATTCAAGCATTCAGTGTAACATACTGTGCAAGTGAAGTTTTCAGAACAAAGCATCTTTGTTCTGAAAGTCTGCCATAACAGTGTTTTGAAGGTAGTGATCCTTGCGTGTACATTCATGCATGCTCTTACAAATTAAATTTTCAAATGATTATTAGTTTGTATGTTTCAGTTTGGTTTTAGGAGTTTAGTCTCACTTTCTTTTATATGCAGGTGATGTAGGCACAGCTTCTGTATCTAACAGGGAGCACAGATGCCATTGAAAACCAATGGAACTTGTGCTCTTGGGTTACTTGGGCTCTGTTGAAGATTCTACCCCGCAAGAAGTGGCTAGAGGTTTAGTCAACAGAAGGCGAACAGTACTCAGCACTTCTGAAAATATGGCGCTGTATTAAGGTCCTTAAATATGGGTTAGGAATCTAACTTTAGACACACAAGTTTGAGCATTTTTGGCCTTATTTGATTAAAGGAAAAAGAAAGGACAACATCAATAAATCAGAGGGGTAGCCATGTTAGTCTGGATCTGTAAAAAGCGACAAAGAGTCCTGTCGCCCTTATAGACTAACAAAGAAGTATTGGAGCATAAGCTTTCGTGAGTGAATACCCACATGCTTCTGACGAAGTGGGTATTCCCCCACGAAAGCTTATGCTCCAATACTTCTGTTAGTCTATAAGATGCCACAGGATTCTTTGTTGCTTTTAACATCAATAAATGTTAGCTTAAATTAATTCAAATTTGCATCCTTCCAGGTCTGATTGCAACATTCCTCCTACATTTCTTAAAATGGTAACAAGGTCCCAGTGTTTTAAATTCTCTTGGGGTGTTTGAACTCCTTCCACCTTTCCCCGCAGGCATTCCTCATAGATTTTTCCATCACTTCTATAGTCCTGGCTCCCCTAAGATTGGACAGCTAACAGTTATCTTCAGTTTCAGCAGGGTTTGTCCTTTCCTATTGGCATCATAGAGTTATGAAGTCTTATTTCAATTCTCTTTCTCCTCTCCTCTGACACGACACTGATGCTACCCAAAGGCAGGTGGTGAATGAGAAGAACAGACAGGTTGCAGCCAGCACATGTACACATATACGTTTTTAGAAGACTGCTTCCAATATAGCTGATTTAATGATATTCAGCTTTCACTGGCTTCTCCCAGGGCCGGTACAAGGAAGTTTCGCGCCCTAGGCGAAACTTCCACCTTGCGCCCCCCTCCCAGCCCTGTGGCAGCTCCCCGCCCCCCTGTCCACTCTGAGGCGCTCCCCCTGTGGCAGCTCCCTGCCCCCCCCCGAGGCCCCCCCCCCCCCCGCGGCAGCTCCCCACCCCAGGCCCGGGGATCCGTGCGGCAGCTCTGACCCAGGGGAACCCCTGGGCTGCCGGCGGCGGCTCACACTCCCTCTCCCTCCTAGCGCAGCGGCCGCTGTTTAAAAAAAAAAATTGGGGGCGCCACTTTTTGGCGCCCCCCAAATCTTGACACCCTCGGCAACCACCTAGTTGGCCTAAATGGTAGCACCGGCCCTGGCTTCTCCTGTGACAACTGCCCTTCACAGAATGGGTTGGCTTCATAAAGCTTCCCTAGCTCTTACTTCCTGTGCTCTTGCTCTGTCTCTGGGATGCCTACACTGCAATCAGAGATGTGACTGCAGCATGCATCCACATACCTGAGATAGCTTTGATCTAGCTAGTGCCAATAACAATCGCTGTGAAACTGCAGCAGCATGGGCTATACAAGCCCAGCCAGGACCCTTTGCATGTTGCTGCTGCGTCTTCACTGTGCCATACTATTGCTCGAGCTAGACAGATCAAAACTATCTTGGGGATGTCCATAGTGCTGCAGTCACCTCGGATTGAGTGTAGACATGCTCTCTGTCATTGACCATCAGAAACCTGTTCTGAAACCCTTTTAGCAGGATTCAGAGCTACAGGATGCTAAAACAGATACTATCAGAGGGGTTGCCATGTTAGTCTGGATCTGTAAAAGCAGCAAAGAGTACTGTGCACCTTATAGACTAACAGACGTATTGGGGCATGAGCTTTCGTGGGTGAATACCCACTTTTTCGGATGCATGTGTTTCATCACATTGAATGCATCAATATCATGAGGGGTGAAGCCATCTCTGTTTGTAAAGGGCTTTAAAGATCTCTCAGGATACACGGGTGTGAGCTATAGGGATGGGATGGAGAGGCTGGGTTTGGGGTTTTGCAAAACCAAAACCAGGGATTGGTTTGTATCCAAGTTCCATTTTAATCTGAACCAGCAGAGCCTGGAGGTGGTGGGGTTCCACATGGCGTCTCTCTATTCTTATTAATATGTATTCATTACCCAAATGTCCTCTAAATAGGACAACAAATATCTAGGGAATATTATTGATATTACACAGCATGAAAAACTGATCCACCCAAAAAGTTATCTATTCAAGGGACACCATCATAGGACCTAACCACATCAGCCACACCATCAGGGGCTCATTCACCTGCACATCTACAAATGTGATATATACCATCATGTGCCAGCAATGCCCCTCTGCCATGTACATTGGCCAAACTGGACAGTCTCTAAGCAAAAGAATTAATGGACACAAATCTGACATCAAGAATTGTAACAGTCAAAAATCAGTAGGAGAGCACTTTAATCTCCCTGGACACTCAATAACAGACTTAAAAGAGGCTATTCTTCAAGAAAAAAACTTCAAAAACAAACTTCAACGAGAAACTGCAGCACTGGAATTAATTTGCAAACTTGATGCCATCAAATTAGGCCTGAATAAAGACTGGGAGTGGCTGGGTCACTACGAAAAATAATTTTCCCTCTGTTGATATTCACCCCTTCTTGTCAAGTGTTGGAAATGGGCCACATCCACCCTAATTGAATTGGCCTCGTTAGAACTGATCCCCCACTTGATAAGACAACTCCCATCTTTTCATGTGCTGTATATTTATACCCTGCCTACTGTATTTTCCACTCCATGCACCTGATGAAGTGGCTTATAGCCCACGAAAGCTTATGCCCAAATCAATTTGTTAGTCTCTATGGTGCCACAAGGACTCCTCGTTGTTTTTGCTGATACAGACTAACACGGCTTCCACTCTGAAACCGAAAAGTTACGGAACCCAGAATTGCTTGTCACATTTGAATGCCAGTTCTATATTAACTAATTTGATGCCATGTAAACCATACTGAATTTGGGCTTATTCCTATCTATATACACTGACAGATTAAAGTGCATATTCCACCTGTGATGTAATTTGCAAAAATGCACTGGGCAGTTTGCTATAAAAATACAAAGACCTGGTTTTACTAAAGCTTACAGTATAGTTTCAGACATGACATGAGGAGTTGGGTTAACAAAATACAGAGAGAGTAGGGTGGGGAAGGAAAAGAGTTTCAGAAATGAGATCAAGCAGGAACTGAGTGTCCATTCTGGTTATGTAAGAGTTAACCCTTTCATTAGGTCAGTGACCTCCAGATTCTGATCCAGTGTGAACCAGGCGGATTGCTTTGCCAGTTGGCAGGTTTGCTGTTCTGCATGTGCAAATGGGAAAGAATTGATTTTGCTGCAATGGTTAAGATCTATGTTTGTGCCAGTGGAAAAGGGTCATTTCCCATGTTATATACGTGACCTTTCTCTCCCCAACATGGGTAGGGAGGGCTTTTGTAATGGATGAGAAAAATTTTCCAGTAGGAATATTTGAAGGATTATGTGTAACAAAATTGAGAAATGCAGCTTACTGTTTTCCTGCTACTTTTGCAACCTTTTCAGCAACGTCCCAGGAAAGCAGTCACTCCTTGGATAATATGGAAGCATCAATCCTCAACTTATCTTACTGCTTCAGAGCTAGGAAATGCATCAGATTCCTAGTGGCTTGTGGGTTTGATTTACTGCCTAGAGGACTGAGGTCTAGAGAATTTTCTATATATTACAGGTATGGATACTATTTCTTCTTTGTCACACAAGTTCTTACAGAGGGTGGAGGGTTAGTTTATTTCTAAGATAAATGTGGTAGCTGAACGAGCTTAGTTTTCCACTGGGTCTGAAATACAAATTTCATCAGGTTACGATGGCTGAACTAAATTGGTTAGAACAGGGATGGACAAAGTGCAGCCTGAGTGGCCAAAGGCCAGGCTGCTGGGATGAAAATGGACCCTGATGTGCTGGGGAATACAGCCTCTGCAAGCCACCCCTCTATGAAAAGAGGAGGGCAGTGGCCTTCTGTTTCCTTTAATCCAAATTAGCTGTGATCCCTCCCCCAATGTAGGTAATGTTTGGTTGTCCCTAAGTTAATGCAGTATCTGAGACCCTTTAACTGATCAGATGACATGACTACTACTAATTATTATTATTAATTTAGCAGTGCCCAAAATGTGCAAGGTGCTGTACTCATGTACGGGAAGACCCAACCCAATTCTTGCCATGCAGCATTTACAATATAAAAATGTAACAGATGTCCGGAAGGAAGGGTACAAGATACAAGCAGAGCTGGTAGGGTGATTCCTGCTAGTTCCACTTTGTTTGTATATGGATAATATTCTCTCCAGTCTACCTAATCATTATCAGTTCAGAGCAGAACTGTCACTTGTCCCTCCACCTTCACACAGAGGAGTGAGAGGGCATACGTTTGTCAGTTTCCCTGCAATGCCTGCCCTGATTGTGAGCCTGGGCGTGGGGCGCACAGCGGGTTCTGTGGGGTGGCGATTGTCTCCCACAAACAACTGAACCCCAGCAGTGACAGGAACTTTGGTGCTGCTGCTCCAGCCTGCCAACCAGCAAAGCTGCAAAAAGAGGAAGTAAGTTTCACCCACTAAAAGGCTGCGGTAACATATTTTGGTGGAGGGGGGAAGAGGGGGGAGAAATAAGGGCAAGAGCATTCAGGGAAGGAATGTGGCACTCTCTCATGTGCACTCCCATGTCTGATGGGCATGGGGACATAGCTGACAGTATATACCAGGGGTCTCAAACTCAGTTTACCTTAGGGCCAGTGCCAGTCCTCAAATCCTCCCAGCAGGCCAATAATGTCACTGAAGATGGTGTTCAGAAAAGAAAACGTTTATATTGTATTTTTATTTCCAATTTCTTAGAAATAATAAAACTGTCATACAACTTTATACAATTCTTCTCCTGCCAGAGAGTTTTTAGTGTTTGCCAGACACCTGGCAACGCTTCAGTGCTGTCAGTTTGTTGATGTTTGGCCTCAGTGACTGAGCAGTTCAAACCTTCAGGATTGCAGCAAGATGTGCATCAGATAGTTGTGTTCGGTATTTTGACTTGTATATTCATTGTGGAAAAAAGTGATGCTGCCTCCATGGCTGACTCTGCCTGGCAACTAATGATGGTATCTCTGTCCCTCTCCCCCCGCCAATGGGAGCTGCGGGGGGGCGGCGCCTGCACCAGACATTGCCGGCAGCGTGTCTGCCTGCATCTCTCTTCCGCGGGCCGCAGTAGGGAGGTTCTTGGGCTGCAGATGGCCTGCGGGCCGGGACTTTGAGACCCCTGGTCTATAGGGAGAAAGTATCGGTAGGAATGACAGTTGTGGCTGTGCCTGCACTCTCCGTTGCAGGTGTACGCCTACCGCTCGCGGAAACAGGCTGCGGAATTGGAAGGCCAACTTGATTGTTGCTATATCTGGATTCCGTAATAGCTGCTGTGGGTCGTCCTGCCGTTTTTCACCTCCCGATATCCAGCAGGCTGCAGCCCCTCTGCTTGGTTATGGATCGTTCCACCATGATCCAGGCCTTTGTCATCTCCAGCTCAGATTAATCAGTGTGCTCTACCAGGGGTAGGTAGCTCCAAGTGATGTGAATGTAGAACACCGCTGATCACTTCCTAAGTAGGGTCCTGCAATTAGTGTGCCCGTGCTCCATCCTCTGCTCTGGTTATAAGTGGTGGTTACCATCACTAAAGCCCTAAATGGTCCAAGACCAAACTATCAGAGAGATTTCCTCTCTCCCTGTGTCTTGTCAACAGCCCTTCTGTGATGCTCTCACTTGGAGGGCTAGAGTTTTGTTTTACAAGATAAGTAGCAAGCGTTCTGAAGCCTCCACCTGCGGCGCATGCTCACTCTCGCAGTCCACAAGTGCCCATTTTCGGCAAGCTTTAGAGCACAATACAGGGCATGTTTGATTACTTGGGCCTCTGACTATCAGAGAGGATCTTGTATGCCCTGATGCGCTGTGACTGCTGCTTATCACGCTGAGCATAATCTAACTGCCACCTCATGCTCCTCCATTTGTTTGTTGTACCCACCTGTTGTGTCTCGTCTCATATTTAGATTTTGTAAGCTCTTTGGGGCAGGGGCTACCTTCTTTGTATTGTTATGTGTCTGTGTGTGTATATAATTGCACCAATCAGGGTGTGTTACGCATCTCCTCTCTGTGTAATCCATAGAGGATATGAGTGTTTCCGCCTCCAACTACAGAACCTAACACTTAAGTTCAAGCTGTAGAGCAGTGGTTCTCCCGTGGCCTGCTTGCGGCCCAATCAGCACACAGCTGCGGCCCATGTGACATCCTCAGGGCCATGCAGCTAGTACATATATTGTGTGGATGCAGCCCACATAACACACAGGGAGCTGCATATGTGGCCCACAATGGTCAATAGGTTGAGAACCACTGCTGTAGAGACTCATGCTTCTAGCTCTGGAGGTCTCTTGGTTCAATCCTGGGTGCTGGGCAATCTGACAGCCATCAGATGTACAACACCTAACCTAATGGGGCTCGTGCCTCTAGGCATTACTGCAATACTAACAAATAACCATGGCAGGTAGGTTAAAAATTATCTGACTGGAAGATCCAAGGCAAATCAACTGAAGACCACGATCCAGCATGAACATGTACGCAGATGTGGCTAGTCCCATTGCAGTGAATGGTGGCTGCAGACATAGCTGGCTGAAGTGGACTAGTCCATGGAACTGCTCATTTAAGCAAGTGCGTAAGAGCTCTCTTGGATCAGGACCTTAAACTGATGGTCTCTTACTGAATGACCCAAATTTACACAAAAATTATTCTCAAGTCCATTGTCCAGTGCAGTTTTAAATGACTAGGCTTCCCACAGATCCCTCAGGAAGTTGTCTTGTAGCATGGGCGTGTTATCTAAAATCACCTTTGTGAATACTTTTCCATAGATTCAGCCTATTATTTTCCTTTTGTTAAGCTTTTACTTGTTGGTATAGCCCCATGGCTGACCCTATATCCTTCCTCTCCCTCCTGAGTGTTTACACTTTTAAATTCTTGTAGACAATCATTTTGGCCCTTTTCCCCGCCCACCTTAGTTGTCATTTATTCTGTTTACACAATTAATTTCCTCCAACCCCAGTTTAGTGCTCCTGTTTCCATTCTTGTCCATTGTAAGAACCCATATTACCAAATAATTCTGTGTGCTTCATATCTTTGAAAGTTTGTCCTTAACTTGCCATTCAGAGGAGGCATTCCGTTACTGGAAGTTTTAGGATGGAAGAGATGCACTTTCCTGCCAGCGCACCACAGGTGGGGTGAAACTAACTCCAGCTCTCAGTGCTGCAAACCTGGTTTCAATAATTGATGACTGAATGTACAGTCAGACTTTTCTGATCAAATTTCCATTTGAACTTTTAGTCACAGCCATGCAACCAACCACCATCCAAAGTTCTGTTTTAGGCTTTATCAAGGACTCTCCTGCATCAAGATGAAATGGAGACCTTTCAATATTTGTTTTGTAAAAACAAAAAGAAAACGCAAACAAGAGAGACCATACTACTCTAGAACAAAAAATAGCCCAGTGATTAGGACTCTCCCCTGAGATGTGGGATACACAGACGTCCACAGTCTGCCCAATTTGGTCAATTGTCCATTCTAGGGTGGCTGACTAGATATTTTTATCAAAACTGTTTCCAAGAAAAGTTTCTGTTTCAATAAACTAGCATTTTGATACAAAAAAATGTTTCTGCAAAAAAAATCTGACCATTTCTACCAATTAGTCTATTATGTACATATCACCAGAATCACCAATAATATTGGAAAATGCTAGGGAACATGCTCATTAGCCATAGATGTTTGGAGGTCCTGTATGAAAGAGCAGGAGGATAAGCCCAGATACTGATAAGATGTGCTACCTACAGTGCATTCATTATGGTGTTCATCCATATTGGTAATGTTTAGAGAGAAAATAAGTAAGAGTGGGACTTACTTGAGAATTAAAAAGTTACAAATGGTATTGAAAAGGTAAATCAGGAGTTCATTCACTTTACATCATAATTCAAGAACAAGGTATACCTATGCATGCAACTGAAAGGCAAAATTTAAAGCTGTAAAAGGATTTTTTATTTTTGTACAACATAGTTAGCCTGTGGAACATAATGCCACCAGATATCACTGAGGCCAAGAGCAGAATGCAATGAAATTTAGAAGAGAGAATTTACAGTGATTATTTAAACTACATGCTATAGGGCATAAGTCAACCACTAACTGACGGGAATTAGGAAGAAACTTTCCCTATGGCCAGGTTATTCCATAATTGTTTGGCTTTTGTGTTGTATTTTTGCATCTATTACTAGCGACTGAAGCATCTGGTACTGGCCATTGTTAAAGAGAGGATCCTGGAATATGCAGACTAATGATCTGACCAACAATCTCACCCTCTATGGCAATTTTTATGTTCCTCTATTTCTGTATCTGCACCTATAATGTTGAATTATGACCCTATCATAAATCATGAGCTAAGAAGGGACAGAATTAGTACTGTGATAGGGGACACTTAGAAGCAACACTTTAGATGTTGTAAATATGATATTGCTTTAACAAGCAGGATTCTTCCCTCAAAGTCAGACCTGAACCAGTGTCCCAGCATGGTGCTCTGGGGCTATATATCATGGACAGTGATGTATTACAGAGCAAAATTATAACAAAAGTCCTGATTAGTTATGGTAATTAAAGATTCCACAGATCTCTCTGTGGGGGTTAAGCACTAGTATCCTCTGGATATAGACTATCAGGGTTGGAAGGGATCTCAGAAGGTCATCTAGTCCAACCCTCTGCTCAAAGCAGGACTAATCCCCAAACAGATTTTTGCCCCAAATGGCTCCTTTAAAGATTGAACTCACAACCCTGGGTTTAACAAGCCAATGCTCAAAGCACTGAGCTTTCTCCCCCCCCCCAATGCCTGGCTTAGATTCCTTCTCCGGGCAGGTCTTCACTACAGGGGGAAAGTCGATTTAAGATACGCAAATTCAGCTACGCGAATAGCGTAGCTGAATTCGACGTATCGCAGCCGACTTACCCCGCTGTAGGGACGGCGGCAAAATCGACCTCTGTGGCTTCCCATCGACGGCGCTTACTCCCACCTCCGCTGGTGGAGTAAGAGCGTCGATTCGGGGATCGATTGTCGCGTCCCGATGGGACGCAATAAATCGATCCCTGAGAGGTCGATTTCTACCCTCCGATTCAGGTGGGTAGTGTAGACCTAGCCTCCTTCACTTCCTGCTCTAAACTAGTCTGTAATGTTGCTGTGTGCTGTTAAAAAGCTGCTGCGTTCCATCCCAGAAGAAACTGTTTCAGTGATGGATAAAGTGATCCTTCTTGTATGAATGTGTTTAAGTTTAAAAGTGCCTTTGGAACCTTGTGAATGAAAGGCAATATATTCATATAAGACAACAGTATATATTATTTTCACTTGTAGTTTAAGGTAAGGTCTTTACAGGATGCAGATATTATCGAGCCCATAGATGCTACTGAAAAGGTTTCCAATATAACAGCATCCTGGAAAAAGATTAAATCAAATATGACTATGTTAGGATCCAAGAGATATAAATAAAATTATTATTCTGGGAAAGTACCTACTTGTATACAGCGAAGAGAAATTTTACAGGAACATATTCTACCTTCAGACACTCATGCACAACTCAAATTGATTTCAGTGGAAATTGTATGCGCATATTTGATTGATTTTGCTAAAGCAACAGTATTCTGGAGGCTTTGGTAGTGACTCCATAGTTAGACTTAGCCCAAGACTAAAATCCCTATTTTATACTTGAGTGAGTGTTTTTAGCCTTCAGATTTGGCACATGAAGTCAAGGGGCAACAGATTTTTTCCAAAGCGTATTTTCTAATATTTTCAGAGGAAACATTGTTACACTTTCCCTTTTTGTAATTTGGCACAAACAACCTCCGTTTCTTGGGTCCCGGAAACAAGTTTAAACCCAGATAATTGTACACACATGTCCTCATAACAGGGCCGGCTCCAGGCACCAGCTGAGCAAGCTGGTGCTTGGGGTGGCAGATTGTTCGAGGCGGCATTCTGCCCAATCCTAGGGCGGCACGGCCGCTTTTTTTGTTGTTGTTGTTCCGCTCCAGCCACCCTGTAGGGGGCGGCGGCGCGGAGAACCAGAGCGCCCTGCAGGGCAGTCCTCTTCCTTCCCTTCCCGCCGACCGGAGTGGAGCCCTCGCGGCAGGCGGCAGGAGGCGGCGCGGCGGGAGGGGCCGCGTGGCAGCGCCCCTGCTGTAGCCCTGGCCGCCCCCTTCTCTCTCTCTCCCGCCCGCTCCCTCCCCCTCTTCCCCTCCTGCACCCGTGCTCCGGCTGCGCCGCAGGTTTTTTTTTTTTTTTTTGCTTTGCGGTTCTGGCCGCCCCGTTTTCTTTTTTGCTTGGGGCGGCCAAAAAGCCAGAGCCAGCCCTGCCTCATAACATCTCAGATGTAGGCCACTTTTGAAATTTTAGAATTATATTTTTTTTTAAAATAATTCCTCTTTGTGACCAATACCACTGCCATCCCTCGTCTCCTACTTTATCTTTCAGTGTCTCCCCCTGGTTTCAACCGTTGCAGCCTTGTGGCAACCAGGGCCGGCTCCAGGCACCAGCATTCCAAGCAGGTGCTTGGGGCGGCAGTCTGCAAGGGGCAGCAGTCCATGTGTTTTTGCCGCCCAAAGCAGCACACCGAATTGCCACTGCGGACGTCGGGGGCAGTCCGTGTGCCATTAGGGCGGCACGCGCGTTTCCGCAGCGGCGGCAATTCGGCGGCAGCTTCTATGTTCAGCTGCCCGCGGCGGCAATTCGGCGGGAGCTTCTGTCTTCAGCCGGACAACAGAAGCCGCCGAATTACTGCCGCCACGGAAATGCACGTGCCGTCATAACGGCACACGGACTGCCCCTGCCATCCACGGCGGCAATTTGGCGAGTTGCTTGGGGCAGCAAAAACAGTAGAGCCGGCCCTGGTGGCAACACAACTCACTGGCAGAGAGCATTTTTGCCCATGTCCCTTGACTGCATCTGTGAGAGGGGCATAGGTTCCAGAAATACTTTATCTTTCAGCATCTTTCATTAGATGTTATGGGGTTCTTCTCTCTCTGGGGAAGCCTGTACAAAAATACCCATACAAGAGTGATCTTAATTAAAACAAGATTAAAACACTGAAAATAGAGCTAAAACAAACTAAATAATTTGCTTAATGTATCTAGATTTATGCTTCTCGGACTATAAGTATGTGATATCAAAATGAGTATATTATGGTGATAGGAAATTAGCTTTCATCTTACAGATGATAAAGGTGAGGTTTTGGCATGGGGGTATAGAGAAGCTTGATCTGTTCAGTGATGAACATCACCACCTCCCTGGCAGATGAATCTAAGTGTTTTGTTGCAAGAACTCTACCGAGGTTATTCTCAAATTATCTAGGGCATTATTTTTACACTGTGTCAAATTTAGATACTTACTTTGCAAGGGTTTGTGTGAACATTTTCTTTGGTTTTGATCCATGTGGGTTCACACCCCTCCCCTGTGTTTTGCTTTGAGTTTTGAAAATGAACATAGTAAAACTTGTCAAAACCACGGAATTTCACCTGGCTTTGTGTCAAACCCATGCAAAACTGTGAGTGAAGCAGAATTTTGATGCTAGCTCTGAAATTGGCCCATGTTTCCATGAAATGTAAAAGGTTTGTGAACCTTAGTGAACTTTTTCATGAACTTGAGCCGCATTTTCAGTTTGTAATTAAACATGAAACTTGAAGAATTGCACACAGTCTTAGGTTGCGCTGTGGACATTTTGCTCTGCTACAGATCCTGTTTCACGTATATTTTGCCCAAGAATATTGTAAGCACCTGTTTGTTAGAGATTAAAAACTAAAAAATGGCAACAAATCAAAATAAAAAGTCCAATACAACACCTCATCTCTGGTCAAACCTTTCCCCCAATATTCTGTTTGTCCATTTCTCTCACAAGGGACAATTGCCGCTATTTATGTAAATCCTGCCTTCTCTACCAGTCTGCTCTATTGCTTAGAAAGGCTCATGTCTGTGACACAAAAAGAAATCAGAAGTAATTATGATTACATATCTTAGGCACATTCTCCTGTATCTGTGCTTGCTTAGAGCTTTGGGTCAAGAATGGTTTATTTTGTGTATTGTACAGTGCTAAACATATTGTTAGCATTTAGGAGGGAGATTTTCATCAAAAGCATCTAAAGGATTCAGGACCTCAAATCTCACTGAAAATTAATGGGAACTTGTGCTCCTAAATCCCTCAAGCGCTTTTTGAAAATCTCCAGATAAATAAACGATAAAAGAAGTGATTTTCCATAGATGCTACAGATGGACTAAAGGAGTTTCAGTCTGTCCTATGCTGGCACAAACAGGGGCTGGCTGCGAAGTCTGAATGTTGACCCAGACTTTTCCAGTGTTTAGGGATTGGGTTTATGAAGGTATATTTAGATCCAGGACCATCTCTACCAGTAACAGTCCTCAGGATTTTCACATTTTGAGATATAGGTTGGCTATATTTAGTAAGGAGTTTAATGGGACTGGTGACAACATGGACATTAAGGAGTCTTCCTGAAGTGAGGCCCAGATATGAACAATCAGGTGTTTTAATGCTGATGTGATTAGATCAGAGAGCTGTTAGTGAAATCCCCATATCAGACTACTTCATGTGTGAATTCTGTGACACAGCAGCATTCTCTCATCTAGTTATCAGACTGTTGATATATTTGCATTATTTTTTCAGTAGACATAGAAAAGCCAAATTAGTATGCAAATATAACTTTTGGCAAGCAGACCATGTCAACCTAAACAGACTAAAAGTAGCTGATGATTTTCCAAGTACAAATTTACATATAAAAAGAACAAAACCATTCAGTACTTCATTCGCTGATGAAAGTCCAGGTTAACCCAGAGGGGAAGGAAGCTTCTGGAGTAAGGCTGCTGTCCAAATAGTTACGATTAGAAGAAACTCTGCTAGTGTTCATTTTCTGGCCATGCACAAATAGCCATGAATCCTTCTTGTCTATTCATATCTGATTCTATTCATATCTGTCAAGTATCAGGGGGTAGCCGTGTTAGTCTGTATCTACAAAAACAACAAGGAGTCTGGTGGCACCTTAAAGACTAACAGATTTATTTGGGCAT